>NC_092227.1:11510613-11513113 GCF_036320965.1 Panulirus ornatus | reverse complement strand
TGAGGCTGTCAAATGTCTGGACATATAACGACCCAGTGTCGAGCGATCGTGAACATACCTTCAAGGCGTTCACTGTAGTATCTACCACCACACACGCTACCACGTACACAGATGAAATTGGATGTAAGTGAGGTCAAACAGGGACAGACAGACCAGTGGGTCCTAATGAGGCTGTTTGGGATAGTGAACGACACCTTCCGAAAGCCGAGACGCCAACATGTAGACCAGTCAGGCAGCATTCCTTAGCACTTGTTTATTTTTTCTCTTATTTAGGTAGGATAGTTAGGGGAGAGGCAAAGATGGGATAGGGGAAAGTATAGTTTGAAACGGAAGAGAAGACTGAAGTGAATTCAGGTGAATGGTATTAAGATTTTTTTGATGCTCGTAAGTGATTTTCTGGAAGCGGGTTTTTTGGTGTTTTATTTACACACACACACACACACACACACACACACACACACACACACACACACACACACACACACACACACCGGCAGACTAGGATGTACATGTACCTATGTTGTATATATTGGTTTACGAAGGATATTAACGAAGCTAAGCTGAATATTGTTCATTGTGTACATGGATGGATGGCTGGAGCCTCCCTGAGTGCTTTGAGGCTTCGAGAGAACTAAGGATGTTCCATGTCTGTACTGGTGTCCAGATCTGGGATTTGTCTGTCGTTTTGTATCATCGTCGTCTTCAAGTCTCTGCCATACTTTCTGGGCTGCTTCTCTTACCGTGAACTAGTTCTTCTGTTCCTCAGTTATCCTGGATATGATTCTGAGGTTACGTTGGCTCTTTTCATCATTCTTGGTATGCTGTCATTTTCAGAATGAGTCTGTTTTTCGATATTTCTCAACGTCTCTCGAAATGTATGAATATCCAAGAGTTTTATTCAGTTACTGTTACATATTCTCCAATTTTCGTTTTCTCTCATCTGGTAACACCAGTTTCACATCGTGTATAAGTTTCTAGGCCAATAATTTTGTGGCCACACTTTGTCCTGCGGGGTTTCACCTACCTCGCTGGAGTTGATCGAGTCTCGAGTTGTCGTATTGATTAGGTGGTTTAGAAAAAGTGTCTCCCATCCAGTTCATTTAATCTGTTGCCCACCCGATCCCCTTTTACGGTTTACATTCTACACTAAAGTCATTTACAGTTGTTGTCTCCTTGTTGTTTACATCTGATCTTACCTCGTATAGAATTATGTAATTTTCAACCTTTTATTTAGATAGGGACTGTATATAATATCATAGCTTCACTTATTCTTGTTTATCTCAGCTGTATCTGTCTCCAGCGAGGCATAAGGATCTGTATCGATCCCGTGTACTATAACTCAGGCAATTATCAGCGTAAATCGAGACACTTTCTCATGCCCTGTGCAAATGGTTTTCAGCATGCAATTAATTTCATTCCAGCCGTTGCTCATTCGACAATCAAACGTTTGTCCTCCATAGCTAGTCACGTTTCGTAAAGTACAATGATGAGAGCTTTTGGATTTAATTAATTCAGCTTTAGTATTATTCCTTTAAAAATCATTGTACATTAAGCTCATTTTCCTTTGCAATTTATGAGAGCCTTTGGGAATCAGCTGTCTGTCCCCATCACACCAGTTGCAAGTGAATGGGTAGCATGTACGTGCACGCTGTTGGGGGTGAGGCGTCCCATCTACCTGGGCCTGGTGAGAGAGCAGACTGCCTCTCCCGGATGGAGCCGTGGTACCTGACCCCCCCGCCACTTAACCTGAGTGCAGTGAGGGAGGAGGAAATCCCCGTGTGATCCGACCTCCCCACCACTGCCAGCCAAGGCTGTGTGTGTTACCTGGCCTTCCTGATTCCATTCGTCGGCTTCTTCCTGCTCTAGCCTAGCCTCAGGATGAATGTACATCTGTCTCTGTTTACTATGTGCTTGACATTCTCGCCTACAGTGCTGCCTGCCAGTGTGGGATTTCCGTGTACTTTTTTTTTCGATGGATGATCTCTTGTAGGAGAGGCGTCTGAGAGGAGGTATGGTATCTATAGACTTGGAAACTGAAATATGTGACGTTTATGTACAGGAAAGTATATGTTAAGAGTCTTTCATTAATCCCCTGTTCGCCTCATGCCATTTCTCGGTCAAACGAGGGGAAGAAATAGAAAGACAAAAATGGGACATTTCTAGATCCCGAAGTGTATTTCACGAAAGTGTATTTACGAAAGATCGTATCTTACAAATGAATTAGAATCTTTCGATGTTGTATATGACAACATGAACTCAAAAGTTACGTATGATGTAATATAAGTACTTTCAAAAGGCATTCGATAAAGTCCTACAAAAGAAACTGCAATGTAAATCAAAGTCATATGGAATAAGGGATAAACTCTGTCTATGGGTGAGTGACTGGCTCACAAAGAGAAAGCAACGAGTAGTTTTAAATGGCAAAGCTTCACAGGGGTCGGTCCTTGGCTCCCACTCTTTTCATAGTGTGCATTTGATGAGCCAGAGTTGGGTCTCATAT
>NC_092227.1:11473113-11508113 GCF_036320965.1 Panulirus ornatus | reverse complement strand
CAGGCCTCAGTGGTTCAAAATCTTTTTCACTCCATCCCTCCACTTTTAATTTGGTCTCCCCGTTCTCCTTGTTCCCTCCACTTCTGAAACATATATCTTCTGTCAACCTTTCCTCTTTCCTCACTCATTCTCTCTATATATCTGAATCATTGCAGTTCACCCTATTCACCTATCTCAACCACACTCTTTTTATACCACACATCTCTCTTACCCTTACCCTCCTCCGTCTTTCGCAGTCTGTAACCCACGACTCGCATCCATATGATATTGATGGGTCTGCTGTTCCTTCAAGCATACTTATTTTTGCCCTCCTAGCGAACGTTCTCTCTTTCCACACATTCTCCATCGTTCCCAGAATCTCCCCCCCCCCCCCCTTACCCACCCTATTACTCACTTCCACTTACATGTTTCCATTCGCTGCTGTGCCCACTCCCGGGTATCTAAAACACTGCACTTCCTCCAGTTTTGCTTTATCGAAACTTACATCCCAGCTGATTTGACCCTCAACCCTGCTGAACCTTGTCACTTTGCTTTTATTCACCGTGACTCACAACTTTCTCCTTTCACACATTTTTCCAGACTCAATCACCAATTTTTGCAGTTTCTCACTCGAAACCGCTATCAGTGCTGTATCATCAGCAACCAACAGTTGACTCACCTTTTAGGCCCTCTCATCCCCTACAGACTGCTTAGTTCTCCTCCTTTCCAAAACTCTTGCATTTATCTCCCTCACCACCCCATCCATAAATAAATGGAACGACCATTGGTGGAATCACACACCCTTGCCGCAGACCAACTTTCACTTGGAACCATTCACGCTTCTCTGTTCCTACTTGTACACAAGCCTTACACCTTTGATAAAGACTTTCTCACTGCTTCTCCAGATCCTTAAATGCCACATACAAATCCATCTGTATCTTTAAGTATTTCTCACAGACATTCTTCAAAGCAAACACCTGATCCACACATCCTCTACCGCTTCTGAAACCACACTGTTCCTCCCCCAACCTGATGCTCTGTATATGCCTTCACCCTCTCAGTCAATACCCTCCCATACAACTTGCCAGGTACACTCAACAAACTTATGCCTTTGTTGTTTGAACACTCACCTTTTATCCCCCTTGCCTTTGTGCAGTGGCCCTATACATGCTATTCTGTCAAGCCTCTGGCTCCTTACCGCGATCCATACATACAATGAAAATACTCCCCAATCAGTCAACAACGCAGGTTTTCCTAAGTATCTGCCGAGTATATCAGTGAGTACAACCATTGTCATTTATATCCTACATCAAAAACAGTATTCCAGAAACATAGAGCTGAGATTAAACCTTAAACCACGCCGTCAAAACACAAGCGAATCTCCACGTGAACAAATGAACATACATCGTCACCTTCATACACCTTTATAGTGACTCATACTGGATTTAAAAATGGTCTGCTTTCTTTTAAAAAATTTGGATCTTCCTCATTTTGGTCCACCGGTTGTGCTCCAATTAGCTAAGGTGACAACCTAGTTGGATCCCTTTGTTGCCCTTCTTTGACCTGCTGGAAAACACTGTAGAGAGATTTGGATCCCTTTCCTCTGCATGTCTCTAGTGGACGGGAGAAAAACAAAAGACAAAGGAGACTCGAACAAAAAACAAAGGAGACTCGTGAATCAACAAAAGATTCTCGACGTCTGATAATCCGTAATGCCGAATTATTTCGGTCAGTAGTAGTACAGCGTAGCTTGACGTCGTGGACAACCTCCTCCTCCCTATATAAAGTACGTTGGGCTTGGTCGTAGGTACTGATTCTGATGTGGGTACCTCACGGAAACCAGTCGTAGTGAGGTGAGGGAGTGTTGGAAATAGCCAAAGTTTCTTCCGTTTATTTAGTTCTTAAAATCCGGAACCTTTTGAATCGGAATTTGAAACAGTTTATACATGAGTGAAATCATGCCATGTTGCCCAGTCTTTTATCGCTCCTCCAGTGGTTATTGTAGACACGAGAAGAAGGCAATAAAATCTTTCCGAAATGTATCCTTAGGATGTGAGCCTGTTGTGTGTGTGTGTGTGTGTGCAGGACGACGGGTTTGGTGCTGCTGCCTCTGGGCGGGAACGGTATGTGTCTCACGTGAATTCCTCCGACGCTGATACCAGAACAATCTTGAAGAGGCAGAGGAATGCAGCTTTAGCGGAATGGCCACATAAAACCAGGCTACTGCTTTATCATATCAGCGGGTTGAGTAGGTAGGTCCTGAGTACTCCTTCCCTCCCTCCCACAAGCATACTGAAGCTGTTGCCCGGAGTTTGAGAGAGTTATGGTCTGGACTTTGTTGTGTGTGTGTTGTGTAACTGGAGACTCATCTTGGTATCCGCTTGGATTACGGGACGAAGTTTACGTTTAGTTAGTCGTTTGTACTAAGGTTCTTATTCTCATAAGCAAATGGAAATTATATGTGAGAGATAAAAGGTGATTAAAGAAGGTTCAGTACGAGAGATAAACATGACCCAGAACTTCTGGTAGAATTAGAGTGTTTCGGGATATATCATGTTACACAGAGCGACCACGGACACTCCATGAGCAAAATTGATGATGTGTACATACAGCTCCCTATAAGTCTTTATCAAGCTTATATCTATACTGGTCTGGATTACTTACTGATTCTCAGTTAAGTAGTGTTTACTGATTCTCAGTTAAGTATCGTTTATCCCTCTGGACATGTACTTAGATACGAGGTTTTATTGTGTTTCTATAGGCTCGTTAAGCCCCCGAGGTCCAAGTGTACCTGATCCAAGTGTACCTGATCCAGGTGTACCTGATCCAAGTGTACCTGGTCCAAGTGTTATCTGATCAGTGAGGATGGACTGATGAGATCCTGCGACTCTCTATAAGAGTGGGCCAGATGGTAACGTGTCTTGGATTACTACTGCCTGTCTGATGATGATAGATTTCGTATTTGATTCATCCCATTATTTCCATAGTGATAGATAATTTAGATATCATCATCAACTTGAACCTTGTAAACATTGATTAACATACCAGACAAGGTTGTGTTAGGTCTGCTTGTTATGTGGCAGTTGACGAGATGACAATTTACGAGTTTACTTGATCCTTTGAAGTTCCTACTTAAGTTTCCTCCATCGGTGCTTACTGTCTGCATTATTTCTTGTTTTCAACCAGATGTGTTTCATTTTCCCTTGCGAATTTGGTTTACAGAAGATACATGGGAATGATAAATGAAGGACCTGGTCTATGAGAAGGTTTTCTGATGGTGCACAGAAATTGTATCCTAAGCTCCTCATTCTGTTTGAGACAGAGACAGGATAGTAAGACAGGAGGACCCTCCCCACACCCACACACCCCTCCCGCCTGTACGAAAACAGTCAGGATATAGCTCAAGGTGCCTTATGTAGTTGAGAGATGATACCTGACATGGAAGTTTTGTAGGAAAATGGTGAAATGATCACCCAGTCAATTTCTGATGCTGGGTACTCGCGGGAGGATAAGGTTTTGTGTTAGAATACGTACTGCTTGTTTGTCCTTCTCCATTGGTGTTACTTATTGGTATTCGTTATCAGTGAAATATATGGTTAGCTAAGATGAAGGAGTGTTTGAGGTCCTTACATTGACAACACCTGTTGGTCGTCTGTTCTGGAGTTCTGGAACACTACAGCTGAAGAAACTTAGGACATCGTTAATACTACATCTCTTATCCTTTCAACCTCATATCATTATTTCTGGTCGTTGAATATCTGATATAAAGAAAAACCGCGTTTGCTCCTTCATGAGACAGAATTGTCTTTTTCTCCATTAGGCTTATTTCTAAACGACGGAATTAGGTTTGTTGTTCTTTCTTGTATTCGTTCTAGAATTTTCCATTTGATTAAGTGTTATGACCAAAACTGAACGGTTTATGCCTAAAGAGGTCTGACCAGGGCGTTTTAAAGAGTGAGTTTGTTTGATTGTATGCAGCAGCTGGGCATTCCTTAGCGTCCTTACTGACTTCTAATCCAAGTCTTTTTCTTCCTTGCCTGCTAATGATAGCTTACCGAGCGTCCTGTAAATCATATGTTGCTACACGACAGAGTACATTACCGTGCACTTGTGACAATACTTAAGTTTTTACCACTGAAATATGGATATTTTTGTTGTGAAATTGAGACAGCTGGAGTGGCGTTTTGGGCTCCATCTACAGTGCCCCGTCGCTCCTGCGTGGATAATGGCTCGTCTTCCTTCGATTTCATTGTCTTCATCTATCACCAGGTTTATCTACATATGATACCCGCCATCTCCCATTATATATCCCAGAGGTCTTACCCATACAATACAGACAGCAGGCTTATGGTATAGATTCGGAATACTGCGAACTGGAAATAAGGTATACGGCAAGCGCTCCCGTGCCACGGTTTTGCGCGAAACTAAACAAAGAGGAAATGGCGTGAAACCAATTATTGTGGCAGATTGAAATAGGGGGCGGATGCTAGAAATTGAGACCAGCATATAACTCCGAACTGTGTTATTGATAGCGTTCAAACAAATAGCATTCGCCAAAATACATACCGTCCCAATAATTCGTATTTATTCGACTTTGATGGACCTATATATATATATATATATATATATATATATATATATATATATATATATATATAGATAGATAGATAGATAGATTGATAGATAGATATTCCTACGAGTCCACGAGGAAGTGAAACACAAATTCCCAAGTGCACTTTCGTGTAATAATCATATCATCAGTGGAGATACAAGAAAGAAATATTACTCTCAGACACATAGGAATATACTTGATCGCGCGCTCACTCAATTGTGATTCTTTCCAATATATATATATATATATATATATATATATATATATATATATATATATATATATATATATATATATATCTATCATAAGTCGTACTTTCCAGTTTATTTGTATTGCGTTATGTTTTATTGCTTCCCATTTTTACTATTTTCTTTTTCACCACTTTCCCAATTCATCCTTCACACGAATTGTCTACTTCTTTCGAAATTCATCTCAAACAAAAAAGTGGATTGTTATCAAAAACTTTTTTTTTTTTATAGTATTCTTAACATCTTTATAAGTCCAAAGGTAGGCCTCTGTTGCCCCATTTGTTCTGTTGGTCCATAAGGTGAGGCAGTCTATATATGTCGTGAATGTTGGTGTGTTATGTATTAACGCTATATAATATTTTTTGGATATTTTAGAAATCCTTTGTATCATATCTTCTCGGTTAACTATTGACATTCCCCATTTTCTTTTTGTGCACCTTTTGTGAAGACATTAATCAAAAGAGATATATTACTGACTTGTGTGCACCTTTTGTGAAGACATTAATCAAAAGAGATATATTACTGACTTGAGTGAACATACAGGGAAAACTAGATTAAATGCGATTTTACGTTTCACAAATAAGTGTCATTAAACCTACTCAGTTAACATTGCAAAGGTACACCATTGCGTTTCTTTGAACATATTTCCCTCCACATCTACAGCCTTCACACGGGTAAATACAGTACATGCCTGGGCTATGCATACATCCGTGAGTGGAACTCAAATGTTACCATTATAAGGTAAACTTAACTGAATATTCAGTTTTCATGTTTGCTGTAATGCGTTAGCTTTTTCCGACCTTTAGAAAAAAGAATATATATATATATATATATATATATATATATATATATATATATATATATATATATATATATATATATTCATTTATTTTGCTTTGTCGCTGTCTCCCGCGTTAGCGAGGTAGCGCAAGGAAACAGACGAAAGAATGGCCCAACCCACCCACATACACATGTATATACATACACGTCCACACACGCAAATATACATACCTATACATCTCAACGTATACATATATATACACACACAGACATATACATATATAAACATGTACATAATTCACACTGCCTTTATTCATTCCCATCGTCACCTCGCCACACACGAAATAACAACCCCCTCCCCCCTCATGTGTGCGAGGAAGCGCCTAGGAAAAGACAACAAAGGCCCCATTCGTTCACACTCAGTCTCCAGCTGTCAGATATATATATATATATATATATATATATATATATATATATATATATATATATATATATATATATATATATTTTGCACTTATGGTACGGGTTCTGGTTCTGTAAGCTGTAGTCGCTGATAGACTTAAGACCAGCGTTGTGTTTGTGTTCATAGAAAAACCTCACTACCTCACTGATGGGGTGGGTGCAATTTCCTGTGTGGTGGGGTAACGACAGGGATGGATGAAGGCAAGCAATTATGAATATGTACATGTGTATATATATGTATATGTCATTCGGGCCAGCACCTGCAACAGGCTAGTCACAAAATTCAACAACAAGATCATTTAATTGGAACAACTTCATTCATCTCAATATACCACAAACTGTAGGAAATCATAATATTCATTGCATAACCGGTGGAAATAAAAAAAAATTGACTCGTGGATAGACATAGTCGTGTGAAAGTCGTCACGGTTCAAGCAGAAGGATAATACTCGTATATCAAAATGGTTTTCAAGCTTTTGTAAAATTCTAAAGCGAGCTGTGCATCAATGCGCCATATTCGAACGTTTAAAGCAAAGGGTAAATATTGTCTACCGTTATTCACCCGTTCTTAGGTAATGCGTTTTTATTTTCCGAGAAGCGTGGTTATTTTCGGGATGATATATATATATATATATATATATATATATATATATATATATATATATATATATATATATATATATATGGAAGGAGGTGAGGGAAAGGCTTTGGTACACACACACACACGCACACACACACACACATACACTCTGTGATTTTCTCTGACGTAGTAAGTGAGCCAGGTAGTTTTCTCTGGCTTGATGGATGAGGCAGGTAGCTTTACCCAACGTAGTGGGTAAGCCAAGTAGCATTCCATGGCTGAGTGAGTGAGTCATGTCGTTTTTTATGGCTTATTGGGTGAGTTTGGTCGTTTTCTGTGGCTCATTGGATGAGTTAGGTCGTTTTCTATGGCTTGATGGGCGTTTCATGTATTTTTTTACTTGACTTCGTCTGAGTCAGTTTTTGTTTTCCCTTGTTCACGTTAAGCTATAAGAGGCAGTAGAGCAAAGGCAAGTAATCGGTTGGATCCACGCTTTAGTTAGGCTGGCTTGAGTTAGATAAGAAATGACTTAAATGCAAAAAGTGTATAACTCTTCCCTTTCGCTTTTTATTTAACCTTTATCGTTTCTGATTCATCGTATTTGTTGCAGATAGACAATTAGATAAATGTCTTGAGTTATCTGCCTTTCCTTTGTCCGCACAGGGAGAAAAGAACGTTCGTCTCTGCGAGGAAGGGAACAGTTTATTGAATCAGTCGACATACATCTCTGTGATCCAGTGACACCATAACATAACCCTGTTTTGAGGCGTGATGGAAGCGACTCTGCAGCACCTTGCCAAGTGATGTGATAAGGTTCAGTTTTTCTCTCTCATCACTACGCTTTTTTTGTTTTCTTTTTCGCAATCTTTATCGAGTAATTAATTGGTTAACATAACCTCCGGGTGGAACATCAAACTGCTCTTTTGTAAAAGGGGAAAAAAAAAGAAAGGAAATATTGTGTATAGTGTTCCATGCGTGTGTGTGTCACGCCATAGCCTAATTTGAAGTCTACTCTCACCATGAAAGCTATGGAGAAAAAATACTGTACCGTCCTTTGTTGTAGTGTCTAAAATTGTTATAAAATGTCGTTCTTTTCTTCCTGTATTTCCGTAGTAAGATTAGGCGATGTTGTTAAGAGATTTGCAATATTACTTTCATTTCCACACATTTAAATCCTTGGGGTTCGCCGTGTCGGATCTTTCTCAAATTTAGGCGAGAAAAACAATAACAAAAAGCAAAACTGGTAGTCAGCGTTGAATTCCAGCCAAATATCATACGTGTTTTGCACTAGACTATACGGATTCTAGGCAGTTCCGCCCGTGTCGTACTGCTGTTACAGCGGTTGCCTAGGTTTAACAGGTTTTTTTTTTTTTTTTTCCTTCGACAAACGCTGTAATACACTGTGCAGGTGTTGTTTATCTAAGCCAGACGTATGATGTGGTTTCACAGTGATAATGCTCTGAGTTCACTAGACATTCAAGGTGATTATATATATATATATATATATATATATATATATATATATATATATATATATATATATATATATATATATGTATATTATCCCTGGGGATAGGTGAGAAAGAATACTTCTCACGTATTCCCTGCGTGTCGTAGAAGGCGACTAAAAGGGAAGGGAGCGGGGGGCTGGAAATCCTCCCCTCTCGTTTTTAATTTTCCAAAAGAAGGAACAGAGAAGGGGGCCAAGTGAGGATATTCCCTCAAAGGCTCAGTCCTCTGTTCTTAACGCTACCTCGCTAATGCGGGAAATGGCGAATAGTATGAAAGTATATGTATATTTATATATATCCGAGAACCTTCTTTTAAGAGAAGAGTCCTGGGGCTGCCTAACACCTCTTGCTAAAGGATACTAACAGTAATAGGGAAATGTGGACCCCGAGAATGAGACGTTCTTTGACGAGACTGTGGACTCCCAGTGATGCATCCCCGTCGCTTGAAATTTACCGTGTAACCTCGAACAGGCGGAGCCTTACATACACACACACACACACACACACACACACATGTATATATATCATCGTCAGTCGACATAATTACAATCTTACAAAAAAACTTCATGTTTCACAGAATTCTATTCTGTCTCTGCTACTGAGGGTAGCCTTAAAGCTGCAAGATCCTCTGGATAAGATGGTTCTGGGGGCTATGGACTCAGGACCCTTGCGTGAAAGACGTCGGTCGTCCCGGGGTTCCATAATGCTATACGTAACGGAGCAAATGTGCGAGTAAGAATGGATGAGTGTAGGTGGTGCCTGGTGAAGATGAATCATCATCTGGTATGGTCGTTTAGTATGTTTCCGGACGATGTTGTGAGGAAGTTGAAGTGCACGGCTCTTGGAACGATGGGCGGGTATGCAGTACCTAGAAAGCCGGGGGGGGGGGGGGGGATGAGCTAAATTAGATGCTCCTCCCGTATGACACGGCACTGTTGGCAGACTTCAGACACGGCGCTGTTGGCAAACTCCAGACACGGTGCTTTTGGCAGACTATAGACACGACACTGTTGGCAGACTCCAGACACAGCGCTGTTGGCAGACTACAGACACAGCACTGTTGGCAGACTAAAGACACGGCACTGTTGGCAGACTCCAGACACGGCTCCGCTGGCCTACAGACACGGCACTGTTGGCAGACTAAAGACACGACACTGTTGGCAGACTATAGACACGACACTGTTGGCAGACTACAGACACAGCACTGTTGGCAGACTCCAGACACGGCACTGTTGGCAGACTGCAGACACGGCATTGTTGGCAGACTACAGACACAGCACTGTTGGCAGACTCCAGACACGGCACTGTTGGCAGACTCCAGACACAGCACTGTTGGCAGACTACAGACACAGCACTGTTGGCAGACTCCAGACACGGCACTGTTGGCAGACTACAGACACGGCACTGTTGGCAGACTCCAGACACAGCACTGTTGGCAGACTACAGACACAGCACTGTTGGCAGACTCCAGACACGGCACTGTTGGCAGACTACAGACACGGCACTGTTGGCAGACTCCAGACACAGCACTGTTGGCAGACTCCAGACACAGCACTGTTGGCAGACTACAGACACGCCACTGTTGGCAGACTACAGACACAGAACTGTTGGCAGACTACAGACACAGCACTGTTGGCAGACTCCAGACACAGCACTGTTGGCAGACTCCAGACACAGCACTGTTGGCAGACTACAGACACAGCACTGTTGGCAGACTACAGACACGGCACTGTTGGCAGACTCCAGACACGCCACTGTTGGCAGACTACAGACACAGCAGTGTTGGCAGACTCCATACTAGTTCTAATTCAGTTCGAACCTGTAACACCTTAATGATGCGAAATACTATCGAGTCTTCTCTTGTTAGATACGTTGAGAATTGTACCATGCATAGTAATGAAGGTCTATATGAACTGGATAGCTTTGTCGTAAGCATATAATGTGAACGGTTTCCTGTCTTGTCCATATAATGAATTTCATGACGGGCGCAGTGCCATACCCGAAATTTGCAAACCACAAACTCGAGCCATGTGTGCTAATGACGACTTGGCTACGCCTTTCGTTCATATATATATATATATATATATATATATATATATATATATATATATATATATATATATATATTTTTTTTTTTTTTTATACTTTGTCGCTGTCTCCCGCGTTTGCGAGGTAGCGCAAGGAAACAGACGAAAGAAATGGCCCAACCCCCCCCCATACACATGTACATACACACGTCCACACACGCAAATATACATACCTACACAGCTTTCCATGGTTTACCCCAGACGCTTCACATGCCTTGATTCAATCCACTGACAGCACGTCAACCCCTGTATACCACATGACTCCAATTCACTCTATTCCTTGCCCTCCTTTCACCCTCCTGCATGTTCAGGCCCCGATCACACAAAATCTTTTTCACTCCATCTTTCCACCTCCAATTTGGTCTCCCTCTTCTCCTCGTTCCCTCCACCTCCGACACATATATCCTCTTGGTCAATCTCTCCTCACTCATTCTCTCCATGTGCCCAAACCATTTCAAAACACCCTCTTCTGCTCTCTCAGCCACGCTCTTTTTATTTCCACACATCTCTCTTACCCTTACGTTACTTACTCGATCAAACCACCTCACACCACACATTGTCCTCAAACATCTCATTTCCAGCACATCCATCCTCCTGCGCACATCTCTATCAATAGCCCACGCCTCGCAACCATACAACATTGTTGGAACCACTATTCCCTCAAACATACCCATTTTTGCTTTCCGGGATAATGTTCTCGACTTCCACACATTTTTCAAGGCTCCCAAAATTTTCGCCCCCTCCCCCACCCTATGATCCACTTCCGCTTCCATGGTTCCATATATATATATATATATATATATATATATATATATATATATATATATATATATATATATATATATATATCTTCTTTCATACTATTCGCCATCTCCCGCGTTAGCGAGGTAGCGTTAAGAACAGAGGACTGGGCTTTTGAAGGAATATCCTCACCTGGCCCCCTTCTCTGTTCCTTCTTTTGGGAAAAAAAGATATATATATATATATATATATATATATATATATATATATATATATATATATATATATATATATATATATATATATATATATACATATATATATATATATATATATATATATATATATATATATATATATATATATATATATATATCACAATTTTGCTCGGGATCAAGTATATTCATATGAGTACACTGGGAAATGAAACACATAGAAATATATATATATATATATATATATATATATATATATATATATATATATATATATATATATATGAAAAATACGAAAGAAGAAGAGATAGAGGGAAAAAATAAAGAAATGTTGGTAGGGAGGGAGATTTGCATATCAATTAATGTATCAAAACTGGCTTATTGACTTTCGTAGGCCACCATTTCAATATTATCATTTAATTTTCATGGGATTAAAGTTTTACACAAACGTTCAATTAATTTTTTTTTTCCCCCGCAAACAATCAGATTTACATTTACATCAGATTTACATGTACAGTTGATCGTCATGCAGTAGTCAGTGTCAATATTTACATTTTTAGCAAATGTTTGTGCTGAGAGCTTACAAAGGATAATGTTTGTTTTAATGGCTTTATAAGTTTTCATGTGATTTAACCAGTGCGGTTTCAGAAGTGGTAGAGGATGTGTGGATCAGGTGTTTGCTTTGAAGAATGTATGTGAGAAATACTTAGAAAAGCAAATGGATTTGTATGTAGCATTTATGGATCTGGAGAAGGCATATGATAGAGTTGATAGAGATGCTCTGTGGAAGGTATTAAGAATATATGGTGTGGGAGGCAAGTTGTTAGAAGCAGTGAAAAGTTTTTATCGAGGATGTAAGGCATGTGTACGTGTAGGAAGAGAGGAAAGTGATTGGTTCTCAGTGAATGTAGGTTTGCGGCAGGGGTGTGTGATGTCTCCATGGTTGTTTAATTTGTTTATGGATGGGGTTGTAAGGGAGGTAAATGCAAGAGTCCTGGAAAGAGGGGCAAGTATGAAGTCTGTTGGGGATGAGAGAGCTTGGGAAGTGAGTCAGTTGTTGTTCGCTGATGATACAGCGCTGGTGGCTGATTCATGTGAGAAACTGCAGAAGCTGGTGACTGAGTTTGGTAAAGTGTGTGGAAGAAGAAAGTTGAGAGTAAATGTGAATAAGAGCAAGGTTATTAGGTACAGTAGGGGTGAGGGTCAAGTCAATTGGGAGGTGAGTTTGAATGGAGAAAAACTGGAGGAAGTGAAGTGTTTTAGATATCTGGGAGTGGATCTGTCAGCGGATGGAACCATGGAAGCGGAAGTGGATCATAGGGTGGGGGAGGGGGCGAAAATTTTGGGAGCCTTGAAAAATGTGTGGAAGTCGAGAACATTATCTCGGAAAGCAAAAATGGGTATGTTTGAGGGAATAGTGGTTCCAACAATGTTGTATGGTTGCGAGGCGTGGGCTATGGATAGAGATGTGCGCAGGAGGATGGATGTGCTGGAAATGAGATGTTTGAGGACAATGTGTGGTGTGAGGTGGTTTGATCGAGTAAGTAACGTAAGGGTAAGAGAGATGTGTGAAAATAAAAAGAGCGTGGTTGAGAGAGCAGAAGAGGGTGTTTTGAAATGGTTTGGGCACATGGAGAGAATGAGTGAGGAGAGATTGACCAAGAGGATATATGTGTCGGAGGTGGAGGGAACGAGGAGAAGAGGGAGACCAAATTGGAGGTGGAAAGATGGAGTGAAAAAGATTTTGTGTGATCGGGGCCTGAACATGCAGGAGGGTGAAAGGAGGGCAAGAAATAGAGTGAATTGGAGTCATGTGGTATACAGGGGTTGACGTGCTGTCAGTGGATTGAAGCAAGGCATGTGAAGCGTCTGGGGTAAACCATGGAAAGCTGTGTAGGTATGTATATTTGCGTGTGTGGACGTGTGTATGTACATGTGTATGGGGGGGGGGGGGTTGGGCCATTTCTTTCGTCTGTTTCCTTGCGCTACCTCGCAAACGCGGGAGACAGCGACAAAGTATAAAAAAAAAAAAAAAAAAAAAAAATATATATATATATATATATATATATATATATATATATATATATATATATATATATATATATGTGTGTGTGTGTGTGTGTGTGTGTGTGTGTGTGTGTGTGTGTATGTATGTATGGAACTTGCCCTTCCCTGAGAGGTTTGTGCTAGACTGACGCAACCAGGCGTTATACCTTCACAAATAACATTTCCTCCCATTTCCTCTCCTCTCCTAACCCCGCCCCGTCTAGACCTGTCTGGGGCCAGAGCCCTGCAGGCCAGGGACGGGGAGGGGAAGTGGAGGTTATAGCCAAGAAATGTTACAACTGCAGAGTATTGGGAAACCATTCGTAGATGTAGGGCTCATTTTGCCGTTTAAAGGTGCGGTGGTGGTGGCTGAAAGCGAGGCTTGAGGGGCCTCGCTGCTACATGTACGTACGCTGAGGACAACTTGATATTAATGTTGTACTATATATATATATATATATATATATATATATATATATATATATATATATATATATATATATATATATATATATATTGTAAAGGATCACAATTTTGCCCGTGATCAAGATATATACAAACATGGACAATCGCATGTTTACCAAATGGCATCCTAGCTTCGTCTCTTCGATGTCTATCAACTGACTGTTATATTTCTCTCTTGTGTCTCCCCTGATGATGTGGTTATTACACAAAAGTGCACCTGGGAACTTATCGTGTTTCATTTTCCCCGTGGACTCATAGGAATATATATATATATATATATATATATATATATATATATATATATATATATATATATATATATATATATATATATGAAACAACTATTCGAATACTAAGTACTCGAATACCCTTCGTCTCACAATGGTGAGCAACGGGGTCTATATCGTTAATTTCCCAACAGGCGCACATAGCCAGCTGATAGCGTTTTACCGAACCTAACTGTACAACGCGGAGGTATATGAATACGAATAAAGTGCATATGAACGCGCACCTTCATAGAGGTTTGTATGTTCTATGCTGTAGCGGTACTGATAGTGTGACGTGACGTCACAGGTAAACAGCGACGGCGTTAGCAGCATTGGCCACCGACTCCCCATCCTCTCTCGTAGGATGTATATTTCTCCTGTGAATGCATGCTGTTGCTGGTGTTGCTGTGGCTGCAGTTGCTGTAGGCTGGCTCGAGGGAGAGGCTGTGGAACGCGTTAAATCATGCCGGAGCTTCGGGCCGACTGGTCGAGGCTTGTGAACTAGAGCGGGTATAGAAAACGTGGATGCTTAAGCGGACAGTGTACTATTATATAGCGGACATGGCTGCGAGAGGCACTAGATTTTCTGCTTGTCAACATCACAATCTTTTCGAGAACTTCGTTCGTATCACGTCGCTTTTCTTTATATTGTATTATTGACATTCACGCTGCAGGAACGTTTTTTTTTTTTCATATGCCGCTGAGTTATTTTGAAAAGTACTGAACGTATTTAGCGAGAGCCGCTAGGAACCTGTTTTTATAGCATGTTTGTTTTCCTTCTCGCCTTTTGATCAGTCATTTGTTTTCTAATTTCCTTTTCTTTATTTCTCTCCTCTCAAGCTGTATGTATGGCAGCAGTTCTTTGAAAATTGTGTACCAGTATAACTATAGCTATTACCTTCCAAAAATTTTCCCATATAATACGTTTCTCCTTTCGTGAATAAGATCCAAGCCCTGTGTCAGTCATACTCACAGACATACCCCAAACCAACAGATACGCTGGAAGAGCAGATTGGTGTCCAGACTCATGTGTTAGTCTTCAGTCGCTGCTGCCTTCACAACCATTGGTGATGGGATGTTAAGTGCAGTGTGGAAGATGGAGTAATATGTCCTTTTTTTTTGTATCCTGTTTGATGATCAGTATATCGCATCTGGTGATCAGTATATTGTGCTTGGTGATCACCCGCTGGTCAGTATATTCTCTTTAGCAGGCAGTATAGCCTGCCTGGGGATCAGTGTATCCCTTTCAGAGACTGGTATATTCCCCAGTAATTGAAATGATCAATATACCCTACACAGTGATCAATTTATCATACCTGATTATATTATAAGTGTACCCTACATATTGATCTATGTATCATACCTGATCATATTGTAAGTGTACCCTACATATTGATCTATGTATCATACCTGATCATATTATAAGTGTACCCTCCATATTGATCTATGTATCATACCTGATCATATTATAAGTGTATCCTACATATTGATCTGTGTATCATACTTGATCATATTATAAGTGTATCCTACATAGTGATCAATGTATCATACCTGATCATATTATAATCAGTGTTTCATCATCTTGTGATTGGTAGATCATTCCCTGGTAATCAGTGTATCCTGGTTGATCAGTGTATTCTACCTGGACACTGCTGAATATTGCTTGGTGATCTTTGCATCATTTTTTTATAATTAGTGTATCATAAGTGGTAGTAAGTTAATACTTTTTGATAAGTGTATCATGCCTGATGACTCGTTCTTACATCTTGATCTGTGCATTATGTTTAGCGACCACTTCATACATCTTGATCAGGGGGTATTATACGCTTTTTTATTTATGTTGGAGGCTTCAGTCACGGACGGGCCTTAACTGAAAAGTATGGAGAGGTTAATGAAAGGGAAATACAAGAGACAAGGGAAAGTATTTACGAATTTTGGAAGAAGCAAAAAAAACTGTATTTTGAAATTTGCGAGGTCATAGTTATTGCAAAAGACGCGAGAGGCTAGAGAGTTCCAAAGCTTCGAGGGAAAGATGCAGTTATCAAAGCGGCCCACCCTTGAGTTGCCAAAGGCCACACGGTAATCATGTGACGCAGCTGCGTGCTGAGTATTGCGTGGTCTAGCTAGTGGTGGAGGCACACAAGCAGCCAGTTCTCAGGAGCAAAAACCAAAATAATACCTACAGAAGAGGGAAAGTGATCCAACATTGCTGCGTCGGGGAAGTAGGTCAAGCGGGAGATTTTATACTTTGGACATTTTTCGACTCTGTCAAACAATGATGCATAGCTAGAGCCATCCCAGATACGAGAGCAGTACTCCATACAAGGACAAATTAATCCTTTGTGGTGTAACAGTTAGCGTTTCTGACCGTGACGCATTCACGGGCCGCCCAGGGTCGAGCGCATAGGTTCGAATCCCCATTACAGCAGTTGGTCTACAATCTACCCAGCTGTTCATCCGCTCCTAGGGGTTGGTCGACAGAATGGGTACCTGGCTTGATTAGGGCCTCAGCTGCCCGTACCGTCTCAGATGACATAAAAAAAGAAAAAAAAAGACAGCAACTATTTGGAGGAAATTTCGACATCCAAACAGAACTTCTGTCACATTGGGAATGTTATTTAGAGTGAATACCATGAATGATGACCCAGTGTATTCTGCTGGGTCATCATATTTATATATTAAAATTTAATACGTTTATTTAACCGCGATAGTTTTCTCAGTACCCTTGTCATAGATCTGATATAGAGTCCTGAATATGCAGCTTTCTGGCCACTTGGTGTGGTTAGGCGGGCGACATGGCTCCTGCGAACTTCCCTTTATCTCTCTCTCATACTTTCCTTTCCGTCGTCTTAAACCATTAATTTTCCCGTCTGACTTGTTATCTGTTACTGTACTACACAGTGAAGACATCTGTGTCTTTCTTCATCTATGGCCTTCGGAAAAATTTTCTCCTGTCCGTCATGTTTCGTTTCCTTCTTATGAAGCCGTAGCTAGAGTTATGATCTCCATGAGAACAGGTCCTCATACGATGAAGGGCGCCCGTCAGGCTCAGACTGAGCGAGTCTTGAGCAGCCACGTCCTCATCTCCCTCCACACAGTGAACTCTCCCTACATCCCATTTTCCTCTGTGGTCAACACCTCAGATGTCGTTTTCGTAAACGATTTACAAATATTCCTTTCATTACAAAGTTCTCCCTCCTTCCCCCCTTTTTTTTTTTTCTTTTTTATGATCTCTTGTCACTTGAAACTTCACTTGCTCTTTGGCTAACCAAATCAAGGACACTTTTGCCTCTGGGAATATCACAGTATTTCTTGAGGACTTCTGCTGCAGTGGTGATGTCATTGCATGAACGCATTCCTCTCCTACGTCACCTTTCTGACGCTGGTCCCCACCTGAAGGGAACTGAAACACTGGAAGATCCCAAGGCTTCCGTGAGCATCAACCTCTTCAGGGATACAGAGACCATTCATCTCTGTTATTCCTTGGAGATGTGTGTGACTTCTAACGAACGCGCTCGAGGGGTCTTCGTACTTCATTTTCTTTGTGGCTACCAGCATAGTCATGTGCTGATATCATCTCTTTCCTGTGATTCTTTTTGTATCAGTCATGACTATACGCCAGCTTACACTCACTCTCTCCCTCTCCGTCAGATTTCTTATGACTTGGTTCATTCCCAGTGTCTTGTCCTAGTCGGGTGTGTGTCTTTGTAAGGCTCGTCTCACTCCCCCATTTGTCAGACCCATTCCCACGCCATCCGCCCCTTTCCAATGCGTTCCTCCTCCTCCTCCTCCTCCTCCTCCTCCTCCTCCTCCTCCTCCTCTCACCGCGTCCCGGACTTAATATACTGTGAATGCCATCTGTTTTTTTTTTTTTCCATCTTGGGCCACTAAAATAGTAGTTATTTTTATGGTCCCTTTCGTTTTCTGTTTCCTTCCTGTGTCTGTTTATATGTTTCCGCAAATTACGGATTTGAGAAATGACTTTTAGATTTACAGTCGCGGTAAAATCGCTCCAGCCACTGTCAGTTACGTTGGTTGTAATGTAAATAACGCAGTTATTTATAATGTACTCGTGATAATTATGATACCATGAGGGCACATTAATGACGCGGCGAAAGCCAGGATGTAATAACGTGAAGAGAATGGGATGTATGTTGCTCACAGCTGTTAGAAATCTGTGGGTATTGTTTTGGGATAAAACTTTTATGAACACTGCCAATCAAACCGCAATGGAATAAAACCCTCTTGTTATATATTCCGATTCATGAACACGACAACATGCCAGTGATAGACAATGGAATTGGGAAACATTGACTCTGGAAACAGCGTATGAATGCTCATATGACCCCATGCAAACAGCATATGAATGCTTATATAACATCATGAGAAATAGGTTCACACTTGTATGCTTACGTAAACACTCAGACAATGGATCACCTAGGAGAAATGCTCTAGGATTCTGGTAAGGAGGCAGTGGATCACCTAGGAGAAAGGCTCTAGGATTCTGGGGAGGAGGCAATGGAACACCTAGGAGAAATGCTCTAGGATTCTGGGGAGGAGTTAATAAAACACCTAGGAGAAAGGCTCTAGGATTGTGGTGAGGAAGCAAGCTAGGATGTATGCCTGAGGAAACAAAATATAGATCCTATTACGGGCTCGTACTGAGGATCCTGGAGGAAGATCGGCAGTGAGGATGCGCGCGCAGCCAAGGTATTGAGAAACCTGGGTAAGAAAATAACGGTAGAAATCCTGGACGAGTCCTGGCCTGCGCGCTCAGTGGAGGTCGTATTGGGAAAGGAAAAACTGAGGCAAGAGACAAACTTCCAGGAAGCTCCAAAGGAGCTTAAATCATGAAGCGTTCCAGAAAGATCCAAAAGAGCTTACCTGAAGAGTTCCAGGAAGATCCAGTGGAGCTTACCTGAAGAGTTCCAGGAAGATCCAGAGGAGCTTAAGATTTATCATAAAGCGTTCCAGGAAGACCCAGAAGATCTTAAATCACCAAGGGTTCCAGAAATATCCAGGGGAGTTTAAGTTGTCAAGAGTTCCAGGAAGATCCAGGAGCTTAAATCTTAAAGGGTTCCAGGGAGACCCAGATGAGCTTAAATCATGAAGAGTTCCAGGAAGACCTAAAGGGGTTTATTATATCGGAAAGAGTTCCAGGAAGATCCAGAGGAGCTTAAATCATGAAGAGTTCCAACTTAGAAAGATCCAGAGAAGCTTAAGTCATGTTGAGTCCCAGAAAGATCCAGAGGAGCTTAAACCATGAAGATGATTCACTTTAAGTGTTTTTATGATTCTCAGAAGGTTAGGAAAAATGACAGGGAAGTTTATGATAAGAAAAAGGTCAACAAAAGAATTCGATGGTTGGTATAAAGATGTTAGGGAAGAAAAGAAGAGGAAGAAGAAGAAGAAGAAGAAGAAGAAGAAAAGAAGAAGAAGAAGAGGAAGAAGAAGAAGAAGTAGAAGAAGAAGAAGAAGAAGAAAAGAAGAAGAAGAAGAAGAAGAAGAAGAAGAAGAAAAGAAGAAGAAGAAGGAGAAGAAGAAGAAGAAGAAGAAGAAGTAGAAGAAGAAGGGGGGAGGAGAAGAAGAAGAAGGAGGGGGAGGAGAAGAAGAAGAAGAAGAAGGAGGAGGAGGAGAAGAAGAAGGAGGGAGAGGAGAAGAAGAAGAAGAAGAAGAAGAAGAAGAAGAAGAAGAAAGAGGAGGAGAAGAAGAAGAAGAAGAAGAAGAAAGAGAAGCAAGTTTGGTAGGATAGTACAGGTTAGGAAGATTGCAGAAGGGGCGATAGAGAAGTTGACCCGTTTTTGACCTCGGTGAAAACTTCGTGTGGTAACGGGCCATCTGTTGGCCGTGGCCTTACCTATTCACACGGCATCAAAACTTCCTGTTCAGACCCCGTGTCACATGACCAGGTGAGTAACCTGTTTGCCAGGCGGAATGTAAGGGGCAGGTAACAACCAGGAGCTGTTCTCGTACGTTGACTATATGTTAGGGAGGAATGTCCAGTGGTTTTTCACCGTAGCTTTGGCCCTTAAGGGAAGGTTCACGCACGGAAACTGGTCACGTGGTTGTTGAAATGATGATGATAATAAAAATGATAGTAATGATAATGGCAATAATGATAATAATGATAATAATGATAAGGATGAAGACTGATGATGATAATGATAATGATTATAATGATAACGATGATGATAATGATAATGATAATGATGAAAATAATAACAATTATAATTTACTGTTAATGATTTCACAGCAGCTAAAGTCTATTATGACTTCTCATGGCTTATTTTAGAATTTTGTCTCGAAGAAAATGAGGTTTTTCATATCCTTACCTATTATAACCTTAGTTTCTTATACGTCACAGTCACATCAGGCGTCATTATGTTTTGCATGTTGCTGAGCGTCATGCGGGTTATTTCAATTTGTCATTCAAAGGCTACACTTAATTCGTGTCTTTTGATAACCTCAGACGTACGTAATTTGTCAAGTCAAACGCATATTAAAAGAATATGGGTGAAAATGTATTCAGACTCCAAGGCTAATAGGGGAGTCTTTCGTCTATTGTTGCTCCGTCTATAAAGAACTGAAGAACGAGCTGGTCGTCCTCACTGGATTCTCCATCAATGGCATCAAATAGCCTTTACTCTCTCTAGTCTTCAAATGATACATATTGTGCGCTTGTACAAAAAAGAATTTCGAATGCATCCCTGAGTATTTCTTCTTTTATGGATGACCTGTTTTGGTTTCGATTTTCGACGGGAATTGGTTCTTGATTGTATCAGTCAGTTTATGGTATTAAGAATTCTGGAAGAAGGAGACGTAGCTGTTCTTCCTTGATGATGTGGTAGTTATGTGTAAATTAATTTTCCCAATTACCTTTCTTCCCTTCGTTATGCTCCCTCGTAGAACTTCCAGACCACCTACCTGATTCTTTCTCTCCTGATGTGACCCGTCGACGATTGTGCTTTCGTATCCCACCCTCGTCTTCCACGACGCCAACACTCTACAAAAAAGAAATTAGGTACACTGAACGTGGTGGTGTGGTTGGTGGCGGAGTTATCCCGTGTTACTACAACATTAAAAACAAAGTCTTTGATCATCTCGAAGCTTGTGTCTTCCTTGACAAACCAACATTGACGATTTTCTAGACAGTAAAAGAAAAAGAAAAAAAGGAGGGGGTCCTTTCAGTGTCGGATATATAGAATACCATCTAGCCTGGGGTCATGTCAGTGTAAGATACATAATACCATTTAGCCTCCCATCAAGATGGCAGTCCTATATAAGAAGCTCTTCCGCTTAACCCTCTCACCCACCCTCCCAACCCCAGAGATTAATGAATAGTCTAGGCGTCTCTGGGGCAGACAGGTGAGGATCTGGTATTGACTAGTCGAGGCGTCTCTGGTATTGACTAGTCGAGGCGTCTCTGAGGTGAGGATCTGGTATGCAAGAGAGGCGTCCACATAATGACGTACACTCGTCAGGCTGCCCAGCGGCATCATGTTCCCGTGAATGATTACTTGTGCCCGGGATGTCCAGCTCGTCGTGTCTCAAGAGGGAGAGAGAGAGAGTGAGAGAGTTGGTCTTTTCTTTTTTATATATAAGCCTCGCGGACCATTTACGTCACAAGGGGCGACTGTAATCATCGCAAGGGGTCAAAGAAGAAGAAATGATCTCTAATGAAAGCTTCAGCTTCGGTACGATTGTTCGTCCTGTCTACCATCTCGTATCTGGTACAAGAAGGTTCCGGGAAAGACTTCGTTATCTGTGGGTAAAGATCCTGAGACAAAATGTGGAAAATAGATAAAGTGTTTGTGTCGTTTGATGACAGATTTCATATCAGTGGATGGTTAACTCAGAAGTGTAGTGTATCATTTCGTCTTAACATTTTCCTGTACATTATGTGAACTAATTGATACATTTTCTTTTTTATGTTTACGTGCGTTGTACGCGGTGTTTATGTCTGTGTGCGGTGTATGCGAAGGTGTTTATGTCTGTGTGCGGTGTACGCGAAGGTGTCCAGTCCATTTCCCAGATCTGGTAAGCCTGAGAAAGACATGTCCCTCATTGTTCGATGAATTCCAAAGGTGAATCTCGTGAGGTAAAGAGGTTAGGACACCGATTTTCTCATATGTCTCGATCATTTCCCACTTGACCCGCCCTGAATATTTCTGTCGCTCTTCGAGGAGAGATGGATGCTGTACGTGCCAAGGCCAGAATCTTGCTCGAATTGTCAGTAGTGAGTTTTGAGACACATTTTGGAACGACACCAAACCAGGATGGGAACGAGAGCGAGTTAACCACCACATGAATCACCCACTGAAGCTCCTTGGAAACCCCCTGTTTGAAGAGCTTCGAAACCTGTTTCAGTACACCATAAAGTGAGGTATTCCAGCTACGACGTGAATTGTAGACCCCACCAGTGTGATCAGATCCATTGAGTCAGCGAAGCAGACAGGGCTTGTGCACTGTGGAGATTATGCGTGAGTAGGAACATCTTGCCGTGCTTTTGAATCGAAATCCCGCTAAACAGTCATCCAGGTCCAAGCTACAGGCTTCTGCTCTCAGGAAAAACAAACCATTTTTTTTTTTTTTCAAAGGACGTATGTGAGCTCTCACTTTCATTGTTTCCTGGGGACAGACTTCCAGTGGGGCTCAGAATCTGGACCTGCTCCACTACTTAGAAACGTTGGAAGCAGTTGTTGTGAGTCTCCACCAGATGTCAGAACTGTGACTGTAGATGGAGCCGCTATTGTCAGTATTAGAAAAAAAGTGAATTTTTATTCATTTTCGGCTTCAGGTTCCAGAAAGTCGAGACGCTGGATGTGTTTTCTGAGACCCACACTGTTTCGACGGCCACAAGGGAAAAGCGTGCTAAGGTCAGGAAGAAGAATTCAGGAGGTTTTCAGACCAGACGGAGTCCAAGACACTGAACCGAGTCTCTTAGGAATTGCGAAAAAAAACAGTGAACAGTTTAGCTATTTTCTTCCAGCGGTAGATGACGTGGCACGGCCAGAAAAGACCATAATCTTGGCCATTTTGGATAAATTGAAGAATGGTGAGTATAGGGAAATTAATAATGTGGTAGAGTTTGATTTGAACTCCCTGAGTGCTTGTAGATCTGACTCTTGAAGATAGAAAGGTTATAGAGAAATTTAAAAGAAGGAAGAGATTTACACAGCAACGCTGTTCGAAACGTTGAAGAAGAAGAAGATGAAGAAGAAGAAGAAGATGAAGAAGAAGAAGAGGGAGGAGGAGGAGGAGGAGGAGGAGAAGGAGAAGAAGAAGAAGGAGAAGAAGAAGAAGAAGAAGAAGAGAAGGAGGAGGAGGAGAAGGAGAAGAAGAAGAAGAAGAAGAAGAAGAAGAAGAAGAAGAAGATGAAGAAGAAGAAGAAGAAGATGTAGGAGGAGGAGGAGAAGACGGAGAAGAAGAAGAAGAAGAAGAAGGAGGAGGAGGAGAAGGAGAAGAAGAAGAAGAAGGAGGAGGAGGAGAAGAAGAAGAAGAAGAAGACGAAGAAGAGGAAGGAGAAGAAGAAGATGAAGAAGAAGAAGTAGGGGGAGGAGGAGAGAAAGGAGAAGAAGAAGAAGAGGAAGAAGAAGAACAAGAAGAAGAAGGAGGAGGAGGAGGAGGAGAAGAAGAAGAAGAAGAAGAAGAAAAGAACACAAGTTATAACGATCAGTCCTGGTGTAGCTGGTCTCCACACAGAAACTACAGGAGACAGAAGCAAGCCACGTATACTGCAGGTCTAATGCCTTAGTGGCTTCGACACATGCACACAGTCCACGAGAGCAGTGGCCAATAGAAAATAGGATTCAAACTTTGATAAAGGCAGCGAGCGAGAAGCTGTCCACTACCTGCTGTAATAAGGTTCCTCCTGGTCACACGTCAACACATGAAGGAGTCTCCATCACCGGTGTGTAAGCAAGATATCATGATGAGGGTGGCACAAGGGTGTTATTACATGTGGCTCTTGCTGCCAGTGAACACCATCAGACGCTGCTTATCCAAACTTCCTCACAGTTTGTAAGATTTGGATGTGTTGGAGCTAGGGTTACCATATGGTGTATTCGTGCTCACTCTACTACCACAAGGAAGCGTCTGCATTACCTTATTGTCCCATGCTTGAAGACATGATACTTAATCAGAATTTACGGGTTAGTTGCATTGATAAGGAACTAGTAAAGAATACGTCAGTGTTACCATTAAAGTGATAGAAAATGGAGCAAATGTGAAACATTTGGGTGTCTCCATAAAAGAGAAACCTCAGTGATTCAGAGAACTTATTGAGATAACTCTTTTAAGTAGCGATAGGTATGATTCTGAGAACTTTGGCTACGAGAGATGGAAACCTATTGATGAAAACGCTAAGTAACGATAGGTATGAGTGAGAACTTTAGCTACGAGAGATAGAAACCTATTGATGAAAACGTTAAGTAACGAGAGGTATGATTCTGAGAACTTTGGCTACGAGAGATAGAAACCTATTGATGAAAACGTTAAGTAACGAGAGGTATGATTCTGAGAACTTTGGCTGCGAGAGATAGAAACCTATTGATGAAAACGTTTAATGTATGTATATGAGAAGCAAACTTGAGTCCTGCTGTTGTTGTATGGCCACCAACGAACACAAACGGAAAGAAACAAAAGTAGGGAGAATTCAGAAGCAGCTCACAAGGGGATGGAACACATGGGCGACCACGAAAGGACGGAAGATCCTGCACCTCTGTAGCCAAAAAAAAAAAAAAAAGGAGAGTAAGATTATGCCACAATCGACGCATGGTAACGTAGGACTGAAGAAATCAAAAACAAAAGGAGAACGCTGTCATCGGCTCACATCCAGCCTCAAGGTGTCGCGTGTAATATACATAACGTATCGCGAGGATATCCCCCCCCCCCCAATACACACACACACACACACACACACACACACACACACACACATCACAGTGTCAGTCTGAATCTCTGAGATAGAACATGATTTATCGTTGTGCTAACAGAGAGTTAAAGGCCCGGGTTTAGAAAGTTTGGTCTTTACCTGTCTTGTTCATCGTGTGAAGCTTGAATTTATTATATCCGAGGCACAGAGCTGCCACGGGAAAGTTGTGGTGAGGGGTCATAATTTGATCAAAGAAGAAAGGTTTTCGACGTCAAACTCGATTATTTTAGATTATTTTAGTTACATTTGTAATCTTTCTCGTCAGATAATCGTATGATGTCGTATTGTCATGTGTACGTCGCTGTATGTAGCAGTGACATTCGACTTTGTGTGTGTGTGTGTGTGTGTGTGTGTGTGTGTCTACGTAGGGAGAGTGCGGCGCACTTGAGCATTAAGTGTTCGGTGTCTTCGTTGTGGTCTTGGCATCATGGGCATTGAAAGGGATCTCGGGATACGTTCACTCGGTGTTGCTAGTGTCTCAGGGATGGGTGATGCCGCCCCCTCAGAGCCTTGACGGAAGACTGCGATTCGTGTTTGTCTGGGGAGTGTGGCTTGTGATGGTTGCAAGTCCGATGGATCGGTTTCTTCGACTGAGTTGGGAGGGCGGTTAGTTTAATGCTTGTCAGTGTTATCTCATGTGGATGTTGAAGAGTCTTTGGTTGCTAAGTAGCCGGTGGTTGTTCTGAGGGCTTTAGCCTGTGTAGTTTACAACTTTCTTATATTTACTTTTAGAGTTTAGAAGACCAGAAATGTGAGAAGGACTTTAGGATAGAGGATTGAATTGTTTATATATATATATATATATATATATATTTATATATATATATATATATATATATATATATATATATATATATATATATATATATATATATATATATATATATGATCCCTGGGGATAGGGGATTAAGAATACTTCCCACGTATTCCCTGCGTGTCGTAGAAGGCGACTAAAAGGGGAGGGAGCGGGGGGCTGGAAATCCTCCCCTCTCGTTTTTTTTTTTTTTTTTTCCAAAAGAAGGAACAGAGAATTGGGCCAGGTGAGGGTATTCCCTCAAAGGCCCAATCCTCTGTTCTTAATGCTACCTCGCTAACGCGGGAAATGGCGAATAGTTTAAAAGAAAGAAAAAGAAAGATATATATATATATATATATATATATATATATATATATATATATATATATATATCCTCCCCTCTCTTTTTTTTTAATTTTCCAAAGGAAGGAACAGAGAATGGGGCCAGGTGAGGATATTCCCTCAAAGGTCCAGTCCTCTGTTCTTAACGCTACCTCGCTAACGCGGGAAATGGCGAATAGTATGAAAGAAAAAAGAAATATATATATATATATATATATATATATATATATATATATATATATATATATATGTATTACGTTGAAGGCCCATGTCACGAACGAAAAGACACACCAAGATCTGGCCTTAATTGAAATATAGGAAGGTTAATGAAGAGATAAACGATGAGACAAGGGAAAGTATTTTTGAATCATGGAGGAAGAAAAGAACCTAATCTTTTGGAATGTGTCAGTTTATAATTGTTAGGAAAGACACGAGAGGATAGAGAGTTTTAGAGAAAACGGAGTTCATCTGTCTGTTTTTAATGGCCAGTGTAGGAATCTACTGGAGTGTACTGTCAGACAGTCTTCTATTATCTCTAAATCCATGCATGACCCCCCATGCATGATCCCGCATTCCTATCCCTCACTTATGAGTTAGATATTTCAAATACGCCCGTGCAGTGACGCCGTCACTTGTATCAGAACATTAACCTAATTTGGTCTGATGAATTGGCTGGAATATCTTTTTTTTTTTACGTTTTCTTTGCATGCGTGGAGCTGCTACGCTGTGTGAGTGGCGTTTTCTGCCAAGGACCCCCGGACACTTTGTTGGTCTCCCTGCCGCCGTGTTCTGTTGATTGTAACAGACGAGGTCGCGAGCGTTGTGTTTACGGAGGATAATGGGCCGAAAGACAGGAGATTCGGAGTATATTTCCTAAACGTAATTAAGGCGTTGGTTCCTGTTAAGGATGAGGGCGTTCACTCCTCCTTGTGGATGAGGCTGTAAACTTATATTGTGGCACGAATGACGTCGTCTGTGTGTGTGTGTGTGTGTGAGTCTATGTGTGTGTGTTTGATTACCACTTTGTGTTTTTCGAGGAGAGAGTTTGGTACTCATGTTGCCCCATCTTCTTAACTTTGTATATATGTACCATGCCTTTATTCCTACACACACACACACACACACACACACACACACACACACACACACACTCTCTCTCTCTCTCTCTATCGACCAACCTTTAGGGGAAGATGAACGGCTGGGTGGACAGTGGACTGGCTGTCACGACCTGGAATCGAACCTCTGCGTATTTGATCCCAGGCGGCTCGTGTATGCATGACGGTCAGTAACGCTAACCGCAACACCACGTAGGTATGTATATATTCTTACTTGTTCGCCGTTTCCCGCGTTAGCGAGGTAGCGCCAGGAACAGGCCAAGAAAGGCCGCATTCGCTTACAGCCCTTCGTCTAGGTGTCATGTGTGATGCGCCGTCACCACAGCTCCCTATCCGAACCCCAGTTACAGTTGGGCAACACGCACACGGGATGTGGCGTCAGAATTATGCTTCACACCAGAAGAAGTTGTTAACAACTTTTTAGGTTGTGTGGATGTATGTCGACGTTGACGGCCATAGTTAATGACCCTGATATCGTTGACGGACGTAGGTAATGGCCCTGAGAGTTGATAGGCCTAAAACACAACCAGCTAACCATGTACTTGTTAGAGGTTCCACAGCGAGCAAGTCGTCAGTCACCTTTCAGCCAGGCTGCACCATCGCTGTTCTTATCCTCGTATTCATTTCTTCACGAACTACTTTAGTGTCCACCTCTTTCGGCAGATATCCATATTTTTGCACGTATAATACCATAACATTTGAACACACGTGATGTCTTAACATTTTATCCCGTGACCCAGTTTTCCTAGCCTGGGTCCCGTGTAGTCTTGCTATGCGCTGTGACAACCGTTTCATGGGACTTTGTATACAACGCTCGCCTTAAGTCTCGACTCGACTTCTCTGTGTGAGGCTGACCACCTCACCAATCCTTTTGACTCTGATTCCCGTTCCTTGGCAAGGATTTATCGATACTCTGAGCCCGCTTCGAACTGGAATTGTTGAAAGTCTTTCTACTTCTACAGATGAACTTGTTTCGTCACTAAAAGGAAAGACACGAGTTGAGATATAAGTTTGTCTAATATGTCTGGTGAGGTGCGCGGGGTAGTGGTAATCAAGAACTGACTGGACAGCAGTAATGTGGTTTAAGTAGAGGTAGTTGTAGAATGTGTTTGAGAAATGCTTGGAAAAACAGAGTGACAATTCTATGGGACATATGTGGGAAAGATATATGATAGAACCTGAAGAGAAACAGTTACATAATTCTAATGGGTATTTGTTGATAAAAAAAAAAAAAACATAATAATAAGACCGAAAGATGTGACTCATTTTAGGTGATACGGATACAAGTGTAAACGGAAAGTTATGAAATGCGATGAGTTTTTATTTGGGGGGAGTAAAAGAGTTGTGTATGGCAGAGGGGAGGAGTGTGATTGGTTCCCAGTGAAGATGGACTCTGCGTCTAGGATGTGTGATGTTGTCAATTGCTGTTTAATCTCTTCATGGTTAGGGTGGTATGGGAGACGAGCATATGGGAATGAACACATCTGTTTACGGAACCATGAAGGCTGAGGTGGGTCACACCGTTAAAGGAACATGTGGAAGAAGTGATCGCTGTCTGTAAGGCCAAAGATGAGTTTGTTAGATGGGTATATTCAAGTGGTATAGTAATCTCGACAGTGTTGTATGGATGCGAGTGTTTGGCCTTAAAACGTAGAAGAAAGGATAAGGTTGTATGTGCTCGAAAATGAAAGACCCGCAGACGATATGTGGCATGGAACACTTTATCTTTTTTTTTTTTTTTTTTTTTGTAAGGAGTGACATTGATGTAAAAATGTGTGGCAGTAAGCGCACTCTCATTTCGACATGCCGGCTGGGGTTGTGCTGAACTGATCTGGACACTGGAGAGGATAATGAACAGGGACTAACCAAGTGGTTGAATGCGTCAGATGCAAATGGAGCATGGATGAAGAGGAGACTCGGGAGTAGAAAGGTGAAACGCAGGGAGGAGGTTGGTGATGAAGAATGGATTGGTTTGGATAGGAGGAGGTAGTCTACTGCTGTCGTATAGAATCGAATGCTGAACGTGTTGAAGTGGGATTGTATTGGAAGGATCTCTGTTTTCGTCGTACTATAAGGTGTTCGGGGTCTGTAGTTACTTGTAACTGGTTGTTCACAATGCATTATTTAGGTGGTTTGAAGCTTCGTTATATTTGCATATTTGTTTGAGAGGAAGGAAGACCAGAAAGGTGAGGCGTAGTTTAAAGTGGAGCTGTTGAATTGTTTGTAGAGGACGTTCAGGGAATCTTTTTCTCATCTAAATCTCATATATATATATATATATATATATATATATATATATATATATATATATATATATATATATATATATATGGACCGGGGTTCGAATCTCGGGATATAGTGGTATATAGTTTACTCTTATATCATGTTTACGAAACATGTTTGAAATACATACACATTATCGTAGTATCTTGGGAGTCAGTTAAAAAGCCTTCCTTCCTTCCTTGTTCAGAGCGTGAGCGGCGGTAACTCCACCACGTAAGGGTACCAGACGCCTCAGGAGATCCGAGGATCATAGAATAGTTACGGAGGAGATGCTGTTTTAAACTCATGGACCGAGGGTCACCTTTCTGAATATAGTGGTAAATAACTTACGCACACACACACACACACACACACACACACACACACACACACACACACACACACACACACAAAGAACTTGCAAAGGCGAAGATGGTACATAATTTTCCCACACTTTGCAAGACGTGGTACAGGAACGATCCCGCTGGGCATGTCATCTGTGTGTCAATGAGGAATCCGTTGGGAAAGGGGAATTGGATACGGTTAAGAAGGGAAGAGCATCCACATACGATGATGTGTGGGAGGCGGGGGATGGGGACAACCATGCAGAGATGAAGAGGAAGGGACGAACGTAAACAACGAGAGATCATGGTTAGAGACAAACGCTACGTTAGATGGAGAGAATGAGGGGAGATAAGCACAATAGAACATAGATATGAAAAGGCAAACATTTCGATAGAGGAGATAGATAGATAGAGACAAAATTGGATGAGACACAGAAGGGAAACTCGACGACACGAGACGGGAAACAGCGACCACCACGACAGGTTAAAAGGAAGGTGGTTGACGATCAGGAAGGCAGGTGTGTGGGGGAATGGAAGACAGAGATACAGACAGGTGAGGAAGAGGAGAGGAGGAGGAGGAGAAGGGAGGGAGGGGTCGGGTGCCATGACGGGTGGAATGAGGAGAGAGACCTGTGAGGACTGGTGAAGAAAGAGGTAAATACATGTGAGAAAATGTAGAAGAAAGGGCAGAAGAAAACGACGACATAAGGAAGGAGACAGCAAGATACCTAGATGGTAAGATAATCGAGCCCGGCAACAGGGAAAGAGACGACAAATACAGAGAAAGATGTGTGAAAAGATAAACAGAGAAGCGAGAGATAAAGAGAAGGAGAGAACATGACGGATGAGGAGAGGAAGCCTGCCTATGACTGTACATTCAAAACGAGACGAGACGGTTGCGTTGGTGGAGGGAGTACGATGGAGTGGGAGATGGTGATAGATGAGACGCTAGGGTGATGGAGGGAGTACGATGGAGTGGGAGGTGGTGATAGATGAGACGCTGCGGGTGATGGAGGGAGTACGATGGAGTGGAAGGTGGTGATAGATGTGACGCTGGGGGTGGTGGAGGGAGTACGATGGAGTGGGAAGTGTGATAGATGAGACGCTGGGGGTGATGGAGGGAGTACGATGGAGTGGGAGGTGGTGATAGATGAGACGCTGGGGTGATGGAGGGAGTACGATGGAGTGGGAGGTGGTGATAGATGAGACGCTAGGGTGATGGAGGGAGTACGATGGAGTGGGAGGTGGTGATAGATGAGACGCTGCGGGTGATGGAGGGAGTACGATGGAGTGGAAGGTGGTGATAGATGTGACGCTTGGGGTGGTGGAGGGAGTACGATGGAGTGGAAGGTGGTGATAGATGTGACGCTGGGGGTGGTGGAGGGAGTACGATGGAGTGGGAGGTTGTGATAGATGTGACGCTGGGGGTGGTGGAGGGAGTACGATGGAGTGGGAAGTGGTGATAGATGAGACGCTGGGGGTGATGGAGGGAGTACGATGGAGTGGGAGGTGGTGATAGATGAGACGCTGGGGGTGATGGAGGGAGTACGATGGAGTGGGAGGTGGTGATAGATGAGACGTTAGGGTGATGGAGGGAGTATGGCTAGAGGGATACCTGATCTGAGTCTTAAAGCCGTGGTTGTGGGGAGGAATGGTGACACACGGGCTAGAGGCCACCTGGTGAATGGACATGACATAGCGGTAGGGCTGAAGTGCACAACGCACCCCTTCCCCATTCTCTTTGCCACGATGGCCCATTTCCCTGGTATGTCATTGTTTTCGTCCCTGTCTCTTCTCATGCCTCACACCCCCTATGAATCTTCTCTCTTACTCGTCATTGTATCTGTTCCCTTATCGTCATTCACTTCCCATTCGTATTACTTCTCTCCTTCTGTTTTTCCTCACTTCCTCTTACATTTTCGTTCCTTTCTCTTCTCATGCCTCACACTCCCTCTGAATCTTCTCTCTTACTCCTCATTGTATCTGTTCCCTTATCTTCATTCACTTCCCATTCGTATTACTTCTCTCCTTCTGTTTTTCCTCACTTCCTCTTACATTTTCACGTTCCTTGCGTCCTTTTTTTTTTCCCTACAAGTTTCCCCTTCTATATCTCTACATCCCTTTTTCCTTCCTAGCCTCGTCTTCACCACCCTCCCGCACCCACTTCCCCTCCTTGTATTCCACGAATGCCCCGCACCCACTTCCCCTCCTTGTATTCCACGAATGCCCCGCACCCACTTCCCCTCCTTGTATTCCACGAATGCCCCGCAACCACTTCCCCTCCTTATATTCCACGAGTGTCCAGAGAAAGCGAGGTTGAACTCACCGCTATGTAACAGTCTAAGGATGGCTAACACCCGGGCCCCTCTCCTTCGGCAGTAGATGTACGTGCCCTTGTGTTACGTCGGGATGTCCTGCTTACCAAGACCGCCAAGGCTGATCAGCGGGTGGGAGAGAGAGAGAGAGAGAGAGAGAGAGAGAGAGAGAGAGAGAGAGAGAGAGAGAGAGAGAGAGAAGTGTGGATGGTAATTCAAACGTCTTCAACTTTGTGATTATACACATCGTGGTTTTTTTTAGCCTTGTGTTTGCGACAGAGGTACAGTGTTGATTCAGTTTGAAAGTTATACGAAAATACGAAGAATTTCACCGTTGAAAATTTCCTCTCGTTAAAGTAACCCAAAATACATATGATTTTATGTAAATGGCCCTGAATGGCCACTGAGCCCTTACCGTTTACAAAATAATAAAAAAAAAACGATTATTATTTACTCTCATATGTAAAACCTTTTGCTCGTCAACGACTTAATGTTTGAGGATTCCCTTACAAAAAATCTGTAGTCTTGAGATAGACTCAGAAAACTAGTTATAATTTTTTCTCTTTTCTAAACTTGAGACATTTGCACCCGGAAATAATAATGCCTGATTTACATATTGGGCTGAATAGGTAACGAGACGAAAAAAGGGTAGGAATCATTGTTCTAGCCTTTCCCATTAACTCAGCTCTCGTGGTTCAGTTACCATCATTGACACCTTCCTCTGGACATATCCTCTATCCGTTCTTTCTCTTTCTTTTGATTGTGGTGACCACACCTGAGAAGTGCATTGTACTTTGGGCTCACAGTAGAATGTCAGTAGCCCGCTGAAAACTTCCAGAGGTAGATGGCCTCCTCAACTGTTCTCAGAGTGTGGGACTCTGTCGAGAAGTTAGGGACGGTGTGCGTGCATGTGCCTCCCTGTGCTTGTGTGGGTCTGCTTTTGTATGTGACTTCCTCCTTGTGTACTTGTATGTGAGTGCTTGAAAAGGGAGCTTTGATCTGTGGAACGGCTATAGAATATACCCTTGTACCCTTGATGTGTTTTTCCTTTGTTAGTGTTTTGAGGTTTGTGTGTGTGTGTGTGTGTGTGTGTGTGTGTGTGTGTGTGTGTGTGTGTAGGCGAATTATCATCATCACTATAACATTCATGATCTACGTAGCCATTTTCCCCATTTTCTTTTTTTCACTCATGCTCAAACTATAACCGACCGCGTCCATTTACTCTCAATACTACAGTCTTCACCATATTGAGCATCATCTACTATCACCACCATCACCATACCTTCACTATCCTCTAAACAACCACTCCGAATTACTCTCTCTCTCTCTCTCTCTCTCTCTCTCTCTCTCTCTCTCTCTCTCTCTCTCTCTCTCTCTCTCTCTCTCTCTCTCTCTCCCTTGCCTCATCACAGCGGCCATTCATCCATCCCCGGGAATATACGGAGACTTAGGTGAAATTTGGCGGTCAATCGAGTGAGAGAGAAAAATGGGTGTTGCGCCGTCATATGCCGGCGACCGTGGGATGATACATTACCTCCCCCCTCAGAGTGTGGTTGCCTCACTGTGGGAGGAGGAGCGGCTATGCCACGGTCGCCGATGGACGTCATCGTGAGGTGTAAGTCTTGCTGGCGAAGCAGAGGGCGTAGCAACGCGCCACGCACACACACATACACACTAGCCTCAGCCAGCGGCCAAGGGCCCAGCTATCCAAAGAGTGGCGGTGCCAGGATCTTTCCCTGTGTATGGGGGGGGGGGGGGGAGCCATGTAGCCTAGTCGTGTATGGGGGGGGGGGCCATATAGCCTAGTCAAATGTTGCGTCTGACTTCACGTGGACTGGGGTTCACTCACTCCAGGTGGAGCATGATTTTCAGTGGATGAGATCCACACCAGCAGCGGCCTCCTCCTCCTCCTCCTCCTCCTCCTCCTCCTCCTCCTCCTCCTTGACAGCAATATAGATCGAACTGTTGGATGACTTAGAAAGTAAAAAGGCGAATGAAAAACAGAGATCGGGAAGAAGGAACAGGCTGATGGAGGATAAGAAACGGGGATGGATAGTGAAGAACAGAGAAATACATTGTCCGCAAAAGACGTTTTGCCCCCACCACCACCACCACCACCACCACCACCATTTATTTTCAAAGACGATACACAGATAAAGTTTATAATGGAAACAAGCATATGACGCTTTCATGGTGAAATCATCGTACTTCTGATCTATAAGACTAGGGTTTCTAATGGCGTGAGCACCGTCAGTCCGCCTCAGTGTGCTTCAGGCTATCTTGAAGAATGATTGTTCTTTCTTGATTTTCCTGGCTGCACTTTATTTTCGAAATTTCGCTTTTAGGGGCTGTTTTTCTTCCACTTGTGCTTCAGGATGGTAGGTTCTAACCTTTCTAAGGAGGAGAAAGCCCTATTCTCGCCCAGGAACAAGACAGTGTGGGAAAACGTTAGGGTTTTTAAGCGCGCTGGGCGCTCAGAACTCACGATCAGACAGCTGCTTCCTGCAACACATCAGTGTCACACCTGATTCAGGAGATCAAGACACTATGGACCCAAAACTTTGATCTAGAATACCTCAGCAACCTTGCCATATCCATGCCCAGACATCTGCAGATGGTAATCAAGGCCAGAGGAGAGAGAGATGACAAAGTACTAGAATGTAAGTGTGACATCTCCCTTGTAAATGAAGTGTGGGAGAAGGGGAAGATGGACATTCTTTTTTTCTTGTTTTGCGGACGCTGTGTGGGTACGGAGAGTAGATAGAGATATATAGAGTATATATAGAGAGTATTGAACATACAGATGGAAAGGAAGGAGCAGAACAGTGGAGGATGAGAAGTAGAGCATTGGAGAGTGAGGAACAGAGAGTAACAAGCAGTAACTCTGAGAGACAATGAGAT